>NW_024097418.1:0-4931 GCF_016545835.1 Crotalus tigris
TTTTCTTGAAAACTTTTTATTACCAAAGTAGCTAATATCATCAGTACTAGAAGGGAATGGGGTTTGCTCCTATTTTTATATACTAAAAAAGCAGGGGTAGGCAACCTTGGCTCTTTTATGACTTGCTGGCTCAGGAATTCTGGGAGTTGAAGTCCATGAGTCATAAAAGCGCCAAGGTTGCCTACCCCTGCACTAGTGGCTTGCCCTGTCAGGGCCAATGGGAGATTTCTTGATGGTTCCTTGATTAGGCTGTTGTTTTCAAGCTATAAGTTACAAAATACATTTTCCCTTGAAATGTTTATTTTAAAAATATAATTTTTGTATTTGCTCCCAAACCTTGAATTTTGAACCAACATAGTTAAATATTAGACTAAATCTAAAATCAGGCTAAATCCAAAGTGTTTCTAAGTTTTCATTTACTTTGATATGCTGCTTAACAAACTCTGATTTTCTTTGTTACAGAGAATGCCATTGTTCTTGGTGAAATATGCAAATGTTAGACATAGATTTCATTGCTGGATATTGGCTAGTATAAGACCCAACATGGCATAAAATTTCAATTCATTATAAGGCTCTATATGCTTTCTCAGCTTCAGGGTGGAGGTAAGGCCTCACCCTCTTTAACTAGATCCCTGACTGAATAAAACATAATGCTAAAATTCACAGCCATTCCCTTTCTGTGAACAAACACTAGACATTTTAGGTGTCTGCTCCAAAGATGTTAACTCCAGAATTTGCATTTGAGTGACAAATAACCATGTTTTGGACATATTATATAAGACGTGGCTCTTTGGAGAAGTATATAATGTTGAGAAAAGTGGAAGGAAAGAGAGAAGCAAGATAGATTCAGTTACATAGATAAAGAATACATTGCTAGAAGGCCTAAAGGACAAGAATGGGGACAGATCATCATGGACAAAATCTATCTTAGTGTGGCCGCTAATAGCTGACATCAATTAAATTATAATCAGAAGAGTTTTGTGATGTTTTGGAGACTGTACATGTTGAGTCCGTGGCGGGAAAACAGACATGAGAAGCAGCTGGAGTTCTCAGTTTCATTTATTCAGCGTTCAGCTTACAGGAAGATGGCTTCAGCCTCGCCCAAACGCCTCGCAGCCTCTTATATAGGCAACTCCCGGGTAAATGGGTTACTTTTCCCGCGCCAGCACCCGCGCATGCGCACGGCGCTGGAGACAGCCTGTCTGGTCCCGGGCAGCTTTGCACCTGCCCGGGACTGCCTGCAAACGCACGAGCCGTTTGCAAAGGCTCGGGACATAACACCCCTTTCCCCCGGGCTAAAACTACTACCAACATACAACATTTATTTTATATGACATTTTGCTCCCCAGTGCTCCCACTGATGACTGGCTTTTGCCTTGCCAGCAATGTTATGTAATCTTCTAGATACTTAGGAGATTTCTTTGCTCTCTGTGACCTTCTTAGCTCTGGGTTACTGGCATAAGTCCCCTGACTGGAGGGAGGCGTGAGCCTGTTCTCTCTATTGTGCCCTGGTGTCTTCCAAGGACTGTGCCCCGATGCCTGGCCTGCTTGCTTGCCCACCGGGGTCGTCAGGCCAGGGCTTCTGGTACTTTGGTGGACCTGGTTGGACTACCTAGATGTAGACCCTCAGGCCCATGAAGTGATAGCCGCTGCTGGGTGTTCTTGGTAGAACCTCCTAGGGTAGCACAAGGACCTGTCAGGAGGCAGTCATTCCTGAACGCCTTCTGTGTTCGGGCTCGTGTGGGTTTCTGTACTTTCCCAAAAACTCAGTGTTCCATGATTTTGCTAGGGTTGTGTAGTCGGACCTTGGTTCCTCGACTAGCTCTGTGTATGTTTGACCCCTGTAGGATTTGGGGTAAGGTCAGGCCAACCTTGGGAATTGTGTGCCCAGATCTCTTGCGGGGAAATGATTTGTTGGGATGCCCCGGGTCTCCTCCGTTGCTGGAGTGCTGGTGATGTCGGGTGGAGGAAAGTGGAGTAGCCCCGGGGTGACTCCCTGGCTGGAGTAGGCGGTGAGGGCCTGTTGTGTGGCTAGCTCCTGACTTCCTTTTCGGAGCAAATTGCAGAACCTTAGGGACGAGCCGTTTGTGGCTCCCTCAGTGGAGATGGGCAGTAGCTCTTGCCCTTCCATTTGCTCCAAAGGGTCCCCCTCCCCCCCTGGAAAAGACCCAGGAGTCTCAGCAGAAAAGTCTCGCCTAGAGCGAAGTTGGTCGATGTGCCGACGCAGGACACGACCGTTGTTCAGGGCAACCTCGTAGGAGAGAGGACCTGTGATCCTGGACACAGAAGCGGGGACCCATGTATGACCAGGCCCGTAATTGTGAGCCCAAACCGGGGCACCCACAAGTAGTTGTCTAGGTGCCCTAGGATGTGAGGTAGATGAAGGCAGTCTGTCCGGATGCAACCGGTCAAGTTTAGTAGTAAGTTGACGCCCCCAACGAAGTTCAGCTGGGCTTCTCCCTGTAGAAGTGGACGGTGTGGTGCGATAAGAAAGGAGAAAGTCAGCCAACCTGTGATGCCAGTCACCGTAGGTGAGTCTTTTCAAGGCGTCCTTGTGAGCGCACATGCGTTCAGCCATACCGTCCTGGTGGACGGGTGAAAAGGCGCAGACGTGCAGGACGAATCAGGTTTGCCTGTAGAAAGCTTGGAATGCGGAGGAGGTGAATTGAGGGACGGTTGCGGACACACTGAACATCTGGCAAGCCCGTGGGCAGAAAAAAATCCCCCTCAGTACCTGAATAGTCTTTTTCCCCCCCTCCCAGTGGTGGTGGATGAGACAGGCCACAACCTCAGCATTTTGAATGGCTGTAAAAGGACCAAGAAGAACTGGCCCTGAAAAGGGTCCAGCGTAGTCAATGTGCACCCTAGACCATGGGGACTGTGTTTCCTCCCATCTATGCACGGGAGCTTGGGGCATCTCTGGGCGAGATCGTTGGCATAGGTGGCATGCATGCACCTTAGCCTCAATATCTTTATCTAAACCAGGCCACCACAAGTGGCTGCGCGCAAGAGCCTTCATACGAACAATGCCAGGATGACCCTCGTGGAGGGATTCTAAGACCCTAGTCCTCATTGAGGTGGGAATGACAACTCTGTTTCCCCAAAGCAGACAACCCTGAGAAAGGAACAGTTCGTTTCTTTTGGACCAGAAACTCTGAAACTCAGGACTAGGGCAGTGCTCAGGCCACCCGGACAGGACCCAGGAGCGGACACGTGAAAGTGTGTGATCTGTACCTGTTTCAGTGGTAACATCCCTGGCACTAAGAGGGAGCTCGGGCATGGCTTGGATTGATAGAATGTTGACAGCTGGCGCGGGGTCAGCTTCTACTACTGGCAGAGGCAATCTACTGAGGCCATCAGCATGGCCCATTTCTTTCCCAGGCTTGTGGAGTAAAGAAAAATCATATGCAGACAAAAAAATAGACCACCTAAGCATTCGAGGGGAAATGATTTGGGGAGTCTGCTTACGTGTGGTAAACAGTCCCAGCAGAGGCTTATGGTCAGTGAAGACCGTGAAGTGCCTGCCATATAGAAAGTCATGAAATTTTTTAATTCCAGCAACAACAGCCAGAGCCTCCCTGTCTATCTGAGCGTAGTTGCGCTCAGCAGAAGACAATGTTCTGGAGTAATATGCAACAGGAATCTGAGTTCCATCAGACCTGAGGTGGCTCAGGACAGCTCTCAACCCCGTAAGGGGACGCATAACAGCGATGCAACACAGGAAGGGGACTCGTTGCAAATGTGCAGGTGACACTGTTGTAAGTGAGACAAGGGCCTTGACTTTGTTACAGCAGACCTCATGCGTCCTGTGACCGTACCCCACACTGCTTGCTTGTCTAGTAGCCTGTGAAGAGGCTTCTCTACCAAAAAAACTAGCTTATGTGGAAGAAAAGAATTGTCGAAATTCAGTTGAGGCCCAGGAGGCCTGAGTTCGGCCTTGGACTTTGCCTAGTTGCTTCTAAAATAGCAGTTAGTTTGGATTCAGCAGGGTGAAATCCCTCAGCATCAATTTTGAACCCCAGAAATTCAGTAAGAATGCACCCCATCTTGCATTGTCTTTTTTGAGCTTGGAAGCGCCTGATTTTCCTGAATCTTAACAAAACAGCCCTTAGCCTTTCAGCTAGAATGTGTGTGGAGTCTCCTGCAATTAAGACATCATCAAAGTAGGGGCAAACCCCCGGTATGCCCCGCAGTGTGTTTTCCATTACGCTTTGGAAAATCCCAGGAGCGACATTCACTCCAAACTGCAGCCTTTTTACCGTAAAGGCTCCCCTGTGGGTCACAATAGTCTGAGCTATAGCAGCATCATCATCAACAGGCAGCTGTTGATACGCTTGAGCTAGGTCAAGCTTTGCAAAAACGCGCCCCCCTTGAGGGAGGCCAGAATAGGACTGACCACAGGAACAGGATAGGCATGTTGCTGCAATGCCTTATTAAGAGTGCATTTGTAGTCAGCACAAATGCGAATGTCCCCATTTGCCTTTAGCGGCGTGACAATGGGGGTCTCTCAAGGGCTGGAATCAACAGGTTCTAGGATTCCCTGTTGGATCAGTTTTGATCTAACTCAGTGTCAATTGTACTCTTTAAAGCAAAAGGGACCCTTCTTGCTTTAATTCTAATGGGAGTGACAGTGGGGTCTAGTTTTAAGGACACAGGGGGTCCCTTGAATGTGCCCAGCTGGGGGCTGAAGACATCTGCAAATTCTTTGCAGACTTCCTGTAGGTCAAGTGTTTGTAAACTGTTGAGCCCCGTGACGTGTATCCCCAAGGCTTCAAACCAATCGAGTCCTATGAGACTCGTTCGTTCATCCCCTACTACTAATAGGTCTAGTGGACCTTCAAAATTCTTATACTGTACGTTAAGGGTGGCCTCCCCCTTAACACACACTCTCAAATTTTGAAAGTCTGTTAGCAAAATGTCAGAAGGCCTTA